>NC_081365.1:76011525-76031525 GCF_030684315.1 Stegostoma tigrinum
TGTGTGCGTCAGTGTATGTGTGTGTGTGTGTGTGTGCGTGCGTGTGTGTGTGCGTGATTGTGTGTGTGTGTGTGCGCACGCGTGCACATGTGTGTGTGTCAGTATGTGTGTGTGTGTGTGTGTGTCAGTGTATGTGTGTGTGTGTGTGTGTGCGTGTGTGTGTGTGTGCATGATTGTGTGTGTGTGTGTGTGTGTGTGTGTGTCTGTGTGTGTGTGTCTGTGTGTGTGTGTGTCAGTGTGTGTGTGTGTGTTTGTGTCAGTGTGTGTGTCAGTATGTGTGTGTGTGTGTGTGTGTGTGTGTGTGTGTGTGTGTGTGAGTGTGAGTGTGGCAGGGTCACCTAAAGTGCAACATGAACCCAAGGTCGCCGTTAAGCCTGTCCCCATGGGTACCGAACTTGCCTATCAGCAAGGATGCCCCGAGGCACGGTACATTGGCGAGACCATGCAGGTGCTGTGACAGCAGATAAATGGTCACAGCACAACAATCGCCAAACAGGAATGATCCCTCCCAGTGGGGGAACACTTTAG
Source organism: Stegostoma tigrinum (assembly GCF_030684315.1). Lineage (NCBI taxonomy): Eukaryota > Metazoa > Chordata > Chondrichthyes > Orectolobiformes > Stegostomatidae > Stegostoma > Stegostoma tigrinum. The sequence goes on from NC_081365.1 coordinate 76,012,054, forward strand.
CGGTCATGAACATTTGGCCTCAGATTTTCAAGTAAATGTCCTCCAAGGCGGACTTTGGGATACACAGCAACGCAGAGTCGCCAAACAGAGGCTGATAGCCAAGTTCAGTCCATTCACAACTGCAGTGTGACCCTTTAATCTTTTACTTATAAATTCTGTCTCTGATACCTGCTCTCTCACTTACAACTGATGAAGGAGTGAGGCTCTGAAAGCTAATGTTTTTAAATACACCTGTGGGACTGTAACCTCGTGTTGTGTGATTTCTCAAATTCACCAGTGTGTAACAGAGAGCCGGTCTGTCCCACCTCATTGTGATGGGGTAGGAAGCGGTGTGCACCTCCAGCCAGATTCGGTTTGGGGTCGGGGTTGGGTGTGGGGAATTGGTTTTTGAACCCCATGCTCTTGCACCCCACTTTTACCAAAGAAACTGTACCTCATTCCAGACGGATAATCGTGGGAATCCCAGCAGGGATGGAGACTGAGACTGGCTGCAGCAAATCCCAACCTGTTCCCCAGCATTCAAGGCATTATGGCCCCTCTTGGACTTTGAGCATTGCAGGCAACGTCCACATTTATTGCCCCTGCAGGCCACGTGTCATGTTGGCCATCGTACAGAGGGATTGGAGTATTTTTTAATACTCATTTGTGGGACGTGTATGCCGCTGGCTGGGCTAGCATTCTATTGCCCGTCCCTAATTGCCCCTTGAGAAGGTGGGGGTGAGCTGCCTTCTTGAACCACTGCAATCTTCCTGCTGTAGGTTGACCCACAATGCCCTTAAGGAGGCAATTCCAGGATTGTGACTCGGCAATATATTTCCCAGTCAGGATGGGGAGTGGCTTGGAGGGGAACTTGCATGGGGTGGTGTTCCCATGCATCTGCTGCCCTTGTCCTTCTAGATGGAAATGGTTGTGGGGTTTGGAAGGTGCTGTGTGAGGATCAGCCAGAGTTGAGGAGGAAGGAGGCCTTGTTACTATTCTAAAGGGTTTTGATGAGAGCACATCTGTAATATGGTGTATAGTTGTGACCTCCATCTGTAATGACAGATGCAGATGCTTTGGAGGCAGTCCAGTGAAGATTCATTTGGTTGGGGCCCAGGGAGGAGATGCTTATCCTACCATGAGAGGCTATGTTTGGGCTGAGATTCTCTGGTGCTTAGGAGAACGGGACAGGACATCATTGAAATGTCCAGGTTTCTGCACAAACATGATCATAGAACCTTACAGTGTGGAAGCAGGCCATTTGGCCTAGCAACTCCATACCACCCCACTCCAGAGCCATCCATCTACCTTACCCCACCCTATATTTTCCATGGCTAATCCACCTAGCCTGGCCATCCCTAGACACTTTAGCATGGCCTATCCACCTTAACCTGCACATCTTTGGATTGTGGGATAAAACCCATGCTGACACGGGGAGAATGTGTGAACTCCACCCAGATAGTTGCCTGGGGGAGAATGGAATTGAACCCCAGGTTCCTGGCACTGGGAGGAAGCAATGCTAACACTGAGCCACTGGGCTTAGGGGTTGGTGCTGAGAAATTGTCTCCATTGCGTGCTTGGGGAATCTGAAACATGGAGGCCACTGTCTCAGGATCAGAGGCTGATTTAGGGACTCTTGTGTTGCAGTGTGATAGTGTCCCTACCTCTGAGCTAGGAGGCCTGGATTCACATCCTACCTCTCCAAAGGCTTCATCTATGCACAGGTTGATTGGAAAATGTCCAGGAGGCTGACTAATTTGGACTGAGGTAAGGAGAATTCTCTCCGTTCTAAAGGTTGTGAACATTTGGAATTCTGTACTGAAGGGAGTTGTAAATGGGCCCACTTCTGTGATCTTTAAGGCTGTGATCGAGAAACCTGGGATTCTCAGGGAATTCAGGAATATGGGGAGTGGGCAGAAAAGTGGGGGCTAAGTCCAGCAGATGGTGGAATTTGAATTCAATAACATATCTGGAATTAAGAATCTAATGATGACCGTGAACCTATTGTCGATTGTCAGAAAAACCCACCTGGTTCACTAATGCCCTTTAGGGAAGGAAGCTGCCATCCTTACCTGGTGTGGCCTACATGTGACTCCAGGCCCACAGCATTGTGGTTGACTCTTAGCTGCCCTCTGGGCAATTAGGGATGGGCAATAAATGCTGCCCAGCCAGTGATGCCCTCATCCTGTCATGAATGAAGCAAAATAAATAAATGCTGTTCCTTGTCTTTATCTGGAATCTTATCTGTAATGACCTTATGGCTTATGGTGGTGAATCACCGATTAGAATGACTGCTGCCATTATGGTTATAATGCTGTCGGGGAATGGTTTGTACAACTTCGGAAACTTTAATCCAGTGACATCGAAATAGTGTCCAAATTCAGATGTCATGTGACTTCCCAATGGAGGGCACACCTATCTCTGGAGCACCTTTTTTATTAACCACCTTCCGCCCATGGCTCCCCAGGAGCTGAAAACTCTGGCATCATCCAATCAGCACTTCCTGTGATGGATTTAAGCCTTTCTACTGAACCTTTTTTGTTTCAAACTCCGTTGTAAATTTCGCTGAAATGTTACTCTCTGTTGGGTGTCCAGGAGCTGGTAAAGCTCCCAAGGTTTTGAGGGAGGATTAAGTTTGAGGTGAGACTAAGTTTGAATCAAGATTCAGATGTCAAATGCAGGAAAACATTGGGGACACTCAGCATTTGTGTAGAGAGATAAAAGCTGACTTGGTGTTTCAGATCAATGATCTTTAATCAGACTGAGAAAAATTAGAGATGTGATAGGTTTGAAGCAAGTGAAGCTGGTGGGGAAATGCATTTGTGGGAAGAGGTTAAGGGAAGAGGACCAACAAATAAAAGGCTAGTGATAATGTCAAGGGCAAGGAAGATTGAATCATAGAACGCCCACACTGTGGAAGCAGGCTGTTCAGCCCATCAGGTACGCACTAACCTGCCAAATAGCATCCCAGCCGGACCCACCCCTGTAACCCTGAACTCACCATGGCTAACCCACCTATCCTGCATATTCCTAGATGCTATGGGCAATTTAGCACCTGACCTGCACCTCTCTTGACTGTGGGTGGAAATGGAGCACCCAGAGGAAACCCATGCAGACACAGAGAAAATGTGCAAACTCCACACGGACAGTCACACGAGGGTGGAATCAAACCCAGATCCCCAGTGCTATGAGGCAGCAGGGCTGACCACTGAGGCATCACGTTGAATGGTATAGGGTTTTATGGTGCATTGCTAGACAGTTTGATAACGAAACTGGGACTGAAGCAATAGGTGTGTCGAGATTAATTGCGAATGGCAGAATTTTGAACGGCAGCATCTTGGTTGAAAGAGACTGAATTAATAGAGGGGAAAAACCAGCAAAAGGTGAATGAGAAAGGCAAAAAAAAAGAATAGCATGGGAGCAAAGGTTGTGAAGTACAGTCACTGAACACCATTTGGAATTGGGGAAGTTGGAGAATGAGCAGTCAGGCTCAGTTCCTGGGGTTTGCACTGAGCTTCTTTGCAATAGTGCGGCAGGCTGAGGACCGAAAGGTCAGCGTGAGAGCATGGTGATGGAATAAAATAGCAGAAAGATCACAGCCACACTTCAGGACTGAATGGAATGTGCTCCATAAAGTGTTCACCTAATCTGTATTGCAGAGCGGGCTGCATTGTGAACAGCAAAGATACCATCCAAAATTGGAAGAAGTAAATTGTAAATGTTTGCTTCTTGAGGAAGGAGTGTTCAGAGCCTTGTACAGAGATGGATGGATAGTGAGATGGGAGAAGGTAAAGGAGCAGGACTAATCTCAAGTTTAAAAAAAATGAGGAAATAATGGTAATTAGATATGATCTGTGCTGGTTTGAGATGTGTTTCGTCCATCCTGAGATCCTTTAAACCCATCAAGATTTGGATGAAACATTTTAACTCTAATCCCTTTTTGCTGATGTTCTCGACTAACACATCAACAATATTAAACTATTCTTTCCACTTAAAGACCTGCGAAACTCGATCTTTAATTTCTCTGGCAGAGGTGTGAGAATATTTTACTCAGTGCTTTTTCTGAAGGAAGTAGTCATGTGGGGTTAGCCTCTTGTCCATGTTGGCCAGGGTGAGATAACAATATTTAATACACCCTCCACTAAGAGGGAACCATTTCTGTTTGACCTCAGCTGACACCTTCCATCCATCGATTTAGCGCCCTCGCTAAATAAGCAATGATGATGCTATTGAACTAGTGACTAACTCAAGTTAACCACCTGTTGAGAAATTCAAGCCTGTGAGGCTGCACATGGCAAGCAAGATTTGCGTTTATATAACGCCTTATGTTGTGTCAGGCCAGTCCTAAAGTAAGGCACCTGGAAGTGGAGCCATTGTGGTCATGTAGAAGATGTTTTAACTTTAATCTCTGCTAGCTGACGTTTTCTCCTAACACAATCCTCACGCAGTAAAGTGAGAGTGACCAGATGAACGGTTTTATCAACAAATTGTAGACGTTAGTCAGGGCCCCACACCTTGGTCTCCTTCCGTTAGTGTTATGTAATCTTACACACCCTCCACAGGGTAAATGGTATCACATTTTCACATATCACCCGGGAGATGGGACCTTCTGATGGCACTCCACTGGAACGTAAGCCTGGATTACAAAGCTGAGCCTCTAAAGAAAGCGGGAGGCTGATGTTTGATTTCTAAATCGAGGTGGGAGATGGACACTTGGTGGAGGGCTGTTTTTGGTGACTGGATGCCTATAACCAGTGGTGTACCACTGGGATCAGTGCTGGGACCCTGGCTGTTTGTCCTCTACATTAACCACTTGGGTGCGAATGTGGAAGATTTAATGACTAAGTTTGCAGATGACACACAAGTTGGCGGCGTCGCTGATTGTAAGGAGGATGATTTCAGGCCATAGCCTGACATTGATCAGCTGGTCAACTGGGCAGTGCAATGGCAGGTAGAGTTTAATCCCGATAATTGTGAGGTGATAGATTTCGGGAGCTCTAATAAGGGAAGGATCTCCACAAAGGGTCTCTGAGGAGTGCTAAGGAATCCAGTATTCTGTTGATTCCTCATTTGACAATCATCCCTGGGATCATTCTTATAAACCTTCCCTGAGCACCCTCCAACACCAGCTCATCCTTCCTTAGACATGAGGCCCAAAACTGCTCTCAATATTCCAAGATAACAAGGTGTACAACTGGATGAACACATCAGGCCAAGCAGCATCTTAAGAGCAGGAAAGCTGATGTTTCGGGTCCAGACTAGGCCTGAAATGTCAGCCTTCCTGCTCCTATGATGCTGCTTGGCCTGCCGTGTTCATCCGTTGTACACCTTGTTATCTCAGATTCTCCAGTATCTGCAGTTCCTACTATCTCTGACACAATATTTCAAATGCAGTCTGACCAGAGCCTTATACAGCATCAGCAGCATATCTCTGCTCTCGTATTCTGGCCCTTGTGAAATGAATGCTAACATTGCATTTGCTTTCCTAAGTGTCAACTGAACCTGCATGTTAACCCGAAGAGAATCCTGAACCAGCACTGTCAAGCCTGTGCTTCACACTTCTGAAACCAAACCCCATTTAGAAAATAGTGGATGCCTCCACTCTTCCTGCATAACCTCACACACTTCACCTCATTGGATTCCATCTGCCACTTCTTTTTCCACCATCCTACCCAGTCCAAGTCCTCCTGCAGCCTCCCAGCTTCCTCAACACTACCTGCCCCTCTGCCTATCTTTGTGTCATCTGCAAACTGATCAACGCTGCCCTCAGTTCCCTCCATCCGTATAGCGTGAATAATTGTGGTCCCAACACTGACCCCTGTGGAACGCCACTCGCCCCCAGCTGCCATCCTGAAAAAGACCCTCTCGTCCCCATTCCTGCCAGTCAGCCAATCCTCAGCACATGCCCCTGGCACCATGGGCCCTTGCCTTACTCAGCAAGCCTCCTATCTGAGCTGTCCTTGTCAGATGCCTTCTGAAAATCCAAATAGGTCATGTTCACTGGCTCTCGTTGCTTGCTCAAAGAATCGTTTGGTACGACCTCTCCTTGACGAAGCTGTGCTGACTCAGCTCTCGTTGACCACGTACTTCCGAGTGCTCCACAAATTCATCCTTAATAGCAATAAAATCTCACCGACCACCGAGGCCAGGCTAACTGGCTGATAGTTTCCTGTCTTCTGCCTCCCTCCCTCCTTAAACAGAGGTATTACACCAGCCGTTTCCCAGTCCTCTGAGGCCCTCCCTGAATCCAGTGAATTCCTGACAGATCACCACCATAGCCTTCACAGTCCCCTCAGCTATTCTGTGGGAATCCTGGATTTAGGGTTTTATCAGCATTGCTGTTGCTAACGGTGGAACATTCACTGCGGGGCAGTTCGAAAAGGCCAGAATTGAATGAGTCCGCATCTTTAATTCAGGAGTTGTAGAACTGGGAGTCAATCCAGCCAGTCCATGCTAGTCATAATCCCAGACTAAACTAGTCTCACCTGCCTGCTCCTGGCCCGTATCCCTCCAAACCTTTCCTATTCATGTACTTATCCAAATGTCTTTTAAATGTTATAGCTGTACCCACACCCACCACTTCCTCTGGAAGTTCATTCCACACACGAACGACTCCCTGTGTAAAAAACATCACCCGTCACGTTTTTTTTTTAATCTTTCTCCTCTCATCTTAAAAATATGCCCCTGAGTTTTGAAATGCCCCACCCTAGGGAAAAGGTGCCTGTCATTTCCCTTAACTATGCCCCTTATGATTTCATAAACCTCTAAAGGTCACCCCTCACCCTCCCACGTTCCAGTGAAAAAAGCCCCAGCCTCTCCAGTTTCTCCTAATAACTCAAACCCTCCATCCCCGGCAACACCCTGGTAAATCTCTTCCGAACCCTCCCTAGCTTAATAATGTCCTTCCTGCAACAGGGGGACTAGATATTCTTGAGTAGATTTGTAACTCAGGTTGTGGGTGCTGAGGCTGGTTGCCTCGCCGAGCTGGTTCATTAGTTTACAGACGTTTCATTACCCTGCTGGGTAACATCATCAGTGCAGCCTCCGATGAAACACCGCTGTGTTTTCCCCCTCTGGGATCCATCGGAATTGGCTATCTCACTTCCGGTTTTCCTTCGCAGCGGTGTGTCCAGCTCTGTGTTTTGTTGATGGCCTTCTTGGTGGAGGGCCAGGCCTTTAGAAACTCCCCGTGCTTGGCCTGTCCCAGGGTCCTGGTGTTGTCCCAGTCGGACTGGTGGCGCTCCTTATCCTTGTGAATGGAGATGGGAGAGTATTGGTCGAGTCTTTTTGTTGCTATTTGGTGTTTATATACACCTATATACACTCCACTGCAAAGAGAAACCGGAAATGAGGTGATCAACTCCAGCAGACTCCAGAGTGTAAGGACCAGGCTGGAGAACACAACGGCGCTTCATTGGAAACTGCACTGATGATGTTACCCAGCAGGGTAATGAAACCCCTGAGAACTAACGAAACAGCTTGGGTGAGCCAACCAACCTCAACAGGGTGACCAGAACTGGACACAGTACACCAGAAGGGGCCTCACCAATGTTCTGTACAACATCAACGTGATAATAGAAGGTGACGAGGGTAAGGAGAGGTGAAAGCTCAGCAGGAATATGAAAGAGAGAACGAAAAGTTCAAGGTCCTGTTGTTGCTTAAGACGCAAGCACCAGCAGTGGCTGTATTATGGTTCAAAATGGGCCACTGTGAATGGTAAACCATTCCCTGACCCCAAGTGTACCAGTGACCAAGATCAGAGAATGACACAGACCTGCCACTGAAGCTGGGAGTAGTTCTGCATGGATCTGAAGCAGAGTTTGTCTTCGAGACACACCAGGGACCCAGGATCACTTTACTGTCTAATGGAATTCGGCAGAGTGCCGTTAATCTCAACCAACTGGGACTGAATACGGCTCAGTTTATTTGAGCTTACAAATTGCTATTTTAGTTCACTGTGACAGCTCTGGTGCAGTGATGCAAAACAGAAAGGGGTTTGTGTATCTTCTACACTGTGACACTCTAATATTCAGGTCCCTCTCGTCCCTAACCCAGTACTGATATCAGTTGCACAGCCAGGGCTGATATTTAGGCTGTTTCTCCCCTCCACGTTATCGTTCGTGTCTCTCCCACAGCCATCCAGCGTGAGGCACTTTCTCAGCCGGCTGTTGGCAGATCGGAAATCGATGCTGTTTGACCACCCATTGTACAAGCCTTCCTCGGATATCGAGTCCATGCGACCTATTCCACTGGCCCACAAGAGCGCCAAAATACAGGAGTTTGATGGGGAAGCAGCGTAATCTGAGACTTCAACAGAAAACATGTGCCATTCATCACTGACACTATCTACAGGGTCAACGATGATGGCAACACAATGGTCTGTCAGAGTTTAAACCAGCATTAATTACCGAACTAACCGCAGAGGAAAACCTTTATTTATAAGCCTTCTGTTCAGGGCAACAATGTCATTTGAGGTGTGTTGCTGGAGATGGCCGGTCAATCATAACTAAGCAAGTAAAGTCATCATTGGCCTACCAGTCTACAGGGCTGCTCTGTCATTAGAGACAGGGAGAGAGAGAGAGAGACAGTTGGTGGTGGTTTAACCAGAGGGTCACCAGGCCACAGGGAGAGTGTAAGGAGGGAGAATCTCCCGTGGTAGGGACCTCAGCCCAAGTGAGGGAGTTGAATTAAATTAGAATGAGCTTTATAGCCACAGGTACACACGTGAGTACGATGATCGTGAAAAAGTGTCCACTTGTGGCACCATCTTAGGGACCAAGGTACCCAGGTACAGGTTCTTACATACAAATTTGTAGGGAAAAGAAGAGAGTTTGCCCACCCTGGCAGAAGATTACTTGAACACAGAGAGAGACAGAAAGAGAGTTAGCAAAATGTTGTTGTATTACAACAGCTGTTTGAGAATCACTGTGTGGAGATGCAGTAAATGAGGAAACAATTGGTGTTTTGCTTTTTATTGCAAGGGGGAATAGAATACAAACATCAGACAGTTGTGCCGCAATTGTACGTGTAGAGACGAGAGGTTGAAGCATTTAAGATCCTCATGTGCCTTTACAGGGTAGATGCAGAGAGGATGGTTCCTCCCATAGGGGAATTGAAGAGCCAGCACAGTTTGTAATAAGGGACCTCCCATTTAAGACAGAGATGAATAGAAATGTCTTCACTGGGAGGTTTGTTAGGATTTAGTTGCCCGGAGTGCAGTTCAGACTGGCTCATTGAATATATTCAGGACTGTGCTGCAAAGGTGAGGTGACAAAAAGTATATGGGTAGAGTTTCCTTTTAGGGTTCGGGGGGTAAATGCGGTGCAGACAATGGCTGTGTCTGTACTACAACAGTTCAGTGATTCTGCGTTGACTGGAGTTATGATCAAAAGTTAATCTGAGGAGAGCCAGGCAGGAATCTGGAACGATCCGAATAGCCATGATTCTTTCGAATGGTAAAATAGGGTGAGTGGGCTGAATGGCATACTCCTTCTCCTGGGTTTATTTTATGCACAGGAAAGGTGCTGTTATCGGTTTTGCTCACTCTCTGAGAGCTGGCCTAAACAATGCTGAGGAATCTTTCCGATTCCATCAGGCCATTGCAGGAAGCAAAGTGAGGCATCTCCCGGTGAGGACCTGCTCACTTCAACATTCACCACTCGCATCTTTCAGTAAATACCTGCTGGAACCCCAATGGCAGCGTGGAAAGGAGTCACATAGCAACCAGAAGCAAAGTGGGACATGCACAGGCACCACACTCACTCCCCTACTCCACACTCACTCCCCTACTCCACTCTCACTCCCCCACTCCACTCTCACTCCCCAACTCCACACTCACTCCCCCACTCCACACTCACTCCCCTACTCCACTCTCACTCCCCTACTCCACACTCACTCCCCCACTCCACACTCACTCCCCTACTCCACTCTCACTCCCCTACTCCACACTCACTCCTCTACTCCACTATCACTCCCCTACTCCACTCTCACTCCCCCACTCTACACTCACTCCCCTACTCCACTCTCACTGCCCCACTCCACACTCACTCCCCTACTCCACACTAACTCCCCTACTCCACTCTCACTCCCCCACTCCACTCTCACTCCCCCACTCCACACTCACTCCCACACTCCACACTCACTCCCCAACTCCACACTCACTCCCACACTCCACTCTCACTCCCCCACTCCACACTCACTCCCACACTCCACACTCACTCCCCAACTCCACACTCACTCCCCCACTCCACACTCACTCCCCCACTCCACACTCACTCCCACACTCCACATTCACTCCCCAACTCCACACTCACTCCCCCACTCCACACTCACTCCCCCACTCCACACTCACTCCCACACTCCACACTCACTCCCCAACTCCACTCTCACTCCCCCACTCCACACTCACTCCCCTACTCCACTCTCACTCCCCCACTCCACACTCACTCCCCCACTCCACTCTCACTCCCCCACTCCACACTCACTATCCCACTCCACTCTCACTCCCCCACTCCACACTCACTCCCACACTCCACACTCACTCCCCAACTCCACACTCACTCCCCTACTCCACTCTCACTCCCCCACTCCACACTCACTCCTCTACTCCACTATCACTCCCCTACGCCACACTCACTCCCCCACTCCACACTCACTCCCCTACTCCACTCTCACTCCCCCACTCCACACTCACTCCCCCACTCCACACTCACTCCCCCACTCCACACTCACTATCCCACTCCACTCTCACTCCCCCACTCCACACTCACTCCCACACTCCACACTCACTCCCCAACTCCACACTCATTCCCCCACTCCACACTCACTCCCCTACTCCACTCTCACTCCCCCACTCCACACTCACTCCTCTACTCCACTATCACTCCCCTACTCCACACTTGCTCCCCTACTCCACTCTCACTCCCCCACTCCGCACTCACTCCCACACTCCACTCTCACTCCCCCACTCCACACTCACTCCCCCACTCCACTCTCACTCCCCCACTCCACACTCACTCCCACACTCCACACTCACTCCCACACCCCACTCTCACTCCCCCACCCCACTCTCACTCCCCCACTCCACTCTCACTACCCCACCCCACTCTCACTCCCCCACTCCACTCTCACTCCCCCACTCCACACTCACTCCTCTACTCCACTATCACTCCCCTACTCCACACTCGCTCCCCTACTCCACTCTCACTCCCCCACTCCGCACTCACTCCCACACTCCACTCTCACTCCCCCACTCCACACTCACTCCCCCACTCCACTCTCACTCCCCCACTCCACACTCACTCCCACACTCCACACTCACTCCCCAACTCCACTCTCACTCCCCCAATCCACTCTCACTCCCACACCCCACTCTCACTCCCCCACCCCACTCTCACTCCCCTACTCCACACTTACTCCCCGGACTCTACACTCACTCCCCCACTCCATACTCACTATACCACTCCATGCTCACTTCCCCACTCCACACTCGCTGTACCACTCCACACTCACTCCCCCTCCCCACATTCACTTCCTCACTCCACACTCACAGCCTCACTCCACATTCACTATCCTACTCCACAATCACTCCCCCTTTCCACACTCACTAACCCACTCCATACTCACTCCCCCACTCCGCACTCACACCCTTACACCATACTCACTCCCCAACTCAACACTCACTCCCCCACTTCACCTCACTATTCCACTCCATACTCACTATCCCTCTTCACACTCACTCCCACTCCACACTCGCTGTACCACTCCACACTAACTCCCTGAATCCACATTTACTATCCCACTTACACACTCACTCTCCCATTCCACACCCGCTACCCCACTCCGCACTCACTATCCTCCACCACACTCGCTATCCCTATCCACGCTCACACTTCCTCTGCACACTCACTTCCCCACTCCACACTCACTATCCAACTCTACACTCACTATACCAACCAAGAATCACTATCCTACTCCACACTCACTATCTCACTCCACACTCACTATCCCACTCGCACTCACTTTCCCACTCCACACTCTCACCCTCACACCACTCTCACTCCTCTACTCCACACTCACTGCCACACTCCACACTCACTCCCCAACTCCACACTCACTATCCAAATCCACACTCACTCTCATATTCCACTCACTATTCCACTCCACATGCACGATCCCTCTCCATACTCGCTCCCCCACTCCATACTCACTATCCCACTCCACACTCACTCCCGCACTCCACACTGACTATCCCACTCCACAATCCCCATTCCAATTACCATGCACTATCACACTCCACACTCACTATCCCTCTCCACTGTCACTACGCCTCCCTACACTCACTATGCCTCTCCACACTTACTATCCCTGTCCACACTCACTATCCCTCACCCCTGTCACTCTCCCTCTCCACACTCACTCTCTCTCCACACTCACTCCCCCATTCCGTACTCACTATCCCTCTCCACCATCACTATCTCACTCCACTATCATTCTCCCAGCTCAAATTTTTGTAAGTGTGGCAACTGTTGTAATTCTGTGAATGTTCTGGGCAGGTTGTGAGAGTTGCAAGCAGAGAAGTAGATACAGTGGATGCAAAACAGAGGATGAGGATCACCCAGATATTCCATTAAACCCCAAGACAGGCTAAAGGGGAGGAATCCTCAAGGAAGTAACCACCTTCAAAGGCTGAGGCTTGGGTCAAGGGTCAGCAACTCAATCCTGTCCCTCTCAACTTCGAAATTAGCAGTAGGCCACATGGCCTTCAGGCCTGCTTCTACACTCATTAAGATCTTGGGTGATCTAATGAGTCCACATTCCCGCCTACCCCCAAGATAACCTTTCACCCCCATGTTTATCAATGACCTAACCACCTCAGCTTTAATAAGATTCTATTGTTTAGCTCCCACTGCCTTTACAGCAAGAGTTGCAAAGACGCATGAAGAGCAGAAATGTCTCCTATGGCTCCCAGCACTTATCTTCTTCTGAGGGTCAGTCAGAAAATACTTCTCCGATTTCAAAAGGGTGACCCCTTATTTTGAAACAGCGCCCTTTAAAATGCATTTAAACATTTCAGTTTGCGTGCACCTATTCCCCCGGACATATTGCGAAAGGAGACATCACTCGACTGAAAATCCTTGTTGTCAAACTCCACCTCTCCATCTCTGTAATCTCCTTCAATTCAGCTTCATAAACATTTTTGATTTTGAATTTCTGTCATTCACTCGTGGAATGTGGGTATCGCTGGCTGGGCCCAGCATTTATTGCCCCGTCCCTAGTTGCCCCTTGAGAAGGTGAGGTAAGCTGCCTTCTTGAACCGCTGCAGTCCCCCTGCTGTGGGTTGACTCACCATCCCGTTAGGCAGGGAATTCCAGGATATATTTCCAAGTCAGGATGGTGAGTGGCCTGGAGGGGAATTTGCAGGGGGTGGTATTCCCATGTAACTGCTGCCCTTGCAGTTTGAAATGGAGGTGGTCTCGGGTTTAGAAGGTCTGTCTAAGGATCTTTGATGAATTTCTGCAGTGCTTCTGGTAGATAGTACAGAGACAGTAGGAACTGCAGATACTGGAGAATCTGAAATAACAAGGTGTAGAGCTGGATGAGCACAGAAGGCCAAGCAGCATCAGAGCAGCAGGAAGTCTGATGTTTCAGGTCTAGACCCTTCTTCAGAAATGGGTAGGGGAAGGCGATTCTGAAATAAATAGGGAGAAAGTGGGAGGCAGATAGAAGATGGATAGAGGAGAAAATAGGTGGAGAGGAGACAGACAGGTCAAAGAGGCGGGGATGGAGCCAGTAAAGGTGAGTGTAGGTGGGGAGTTGGGGAGGGGATAGATCAGTCCAGGGAAGACAGACAGGTCAAGGGGGTGGGATGAGGTCAGTAGGTAGGAGCTGGGAGTGGGGATGGAGGTGGGAGGAGGGGATAGATGGGAGGAAGGACAGGTTAGGGAGGCGGGGATGAGCTGGGCTGGTTTTGGGATGCAGTGGGGGAGGGGGAGATTTTGAAGCTTGTGAAGCCCACATTGATACCATTGGGCTGCAGGGTTCCCAAGCGGAATATGAGTTGCTGTTCCTGCAACCTTCGGGTGGCATCATTGTGGCACTGCAGGAGACCCATGATGGACATGTCATCTAAAGAATGGGAGGGGGAGTTGAAATGGCTCACGACTGGGAATTGTAGTTGTTTATTGTGAACCGAGCGGAGGTGTTCTGCAACGCGGTCCCCAAGCCTCGACTTGGTTTCCCCAATGTAGAGGTAGCCACAATGGGAACAGTTGATGCAGTTTACCACATTAGCAGATGTGCAGGTGAACCTCTGCTTGATGTGTAAAGTCTTCCTGGGGCCCGGATGGGGGTGAAGGCGGGAGGTGTTGGGGCAGGTGTAGCACTTCCTGAGGTTACAGGGAAAAGTGCTGGGTGTGGTGGAGCTGGAGGGGAGTGTGGAGTGGACAAGGGAGTCACGGAGAGAGTGGTCCCTCTGAAAAGCAGATAAGGGTGGGGAGGGATAAATGTCTTTGGTGGTGGGGCCGGATTGCAGATGGCGGAAGTGTCGGACGACGATGCATTGGATCTGGAGTTTGGTGGGGTTGTATGTGAGGACGAGGGGGATTCTGTTGTGGTTGTTATTGTGGGGAGGGGGTGTGAGGGATGAGTTGCGGGAAATGCGGGAGACATGGTCCAGAGTGCTTTCGACCACTGAGGGGGGGATGTTGCAGCCATTGAAAAACGAGGACATCTGAGATGTTCGGGAGTGGAATTCCTCATCTCGGGAGCAGATGAATGCCGCCCCCTTGACCTGTCCTTCCACCCTGGGCCGACATATCCCCTCTATAACTCCCCACCTACACTCACCTTTACTGGCTCCATCCCCGCCTCTTTGACCTGTCCGTCTCCTCTCACCCTGTCTTCTCCTCTATCCATCTTCTATCTGCCTCCCCTCTCTCCCTATTTATTTCAGAATCCCCTTCCCCTCCCTCATTTCTGAAGAAGGATCTAGGCCCAAAACATCAGCCTCCCTGCTCCTCTAATGCTTCTTGGCCGGCTGTGTGCATCCAGCTCCACAGATATTACACATTGCTGCTACTGAGTGTCAGTGGTGGAGTGAGTGAGCATTTGTAGATGTGGTGCCAGTCAGGCAGGAGCTGCTTTGTCCTGGATGGTGTAAAGCTTCTTGAGTGTTGTTTCAAGCTGCCCCCATCCAGGAAAGTGGGGAGTATTCCATCACACTCCTGACTTGCGCCTTGTAGATGGTGGACAGGCTTTGGGGAGGTCAGGAAGGGAGTTACTCGTTGCAGTATTCCTAGCTTCTGGCCTGCTCTTGTGGCCACTGTATATGTCTAGTTTCAGTTGAGTTTCTGGTCAGTGATAACTCCATAGTGGGGCATTCAGTGATGGCGACACTGTTGATTGCCAAGGGATGGTGGTTAGATTGTCTCTTATTTGTGATAGTCATAGCCTGGCATTTGTGTGGCACGAAAGTACTTGCCACTTGTCAGCCCAAGCCTGGATATTGTCCAGATCTTGTTGCATTTGAACACAGACTGCTTCAGTATCTGAGGAGTCACGAATGATGCTGAACATTGTGCAGTCTTCGGCGAACATCCCCGTTCTGACTTTATGATCGAGGGAAGGTCATTGGCGAAGCAGCTGAAGATGTTTGGACCTGGAACACTACCCCGCGGAACTCCTGCTTCTTCTAAGTGTCATTCAACATGTAGGAATACTGATTCATCAGCTGAGGAAGGATGGTATGTGATAATCGGCAGGATAATCCTTGCCCATCTTTAACCTGATGCCACGAGACTTCATGCGGTGTCCCAGAGCAACTCCCTCCCAACTGCAACACCACCTCTGCTGGGTATGCGGAATGTATGAAGGGTCACTTTATTTAAAACATTAATTCTACTTTCCTCCTGCAGATGCTGCCATACCCGCTGAACTTCTCCAGCAAGTGCTGTTTTAGGTTTCGGATCTTCCAGCATCCGCAGTTCTTTGTTTTGTTTATCTGCTTCTAATAACTTGCTCTGTACTCACAGACTCTGTATTTATAAAGCCCACGATCCCATTTATCTTCTGAACCACTTTCCGAATCTGTCCTGCCCTCGTCATTGATTGGGCACATATACCCCGCTGCTCTTGCAGAATTCTACCCTAGTGTTTTCTATCGCCTGTCCTCATTCATTCTTCCGCCTGAGATGACTCAATTCTCTGTTTTAATTTTCAATTGCCATGTGGCTGCCTGTTCCTCCAACCAATGTCCTCTTGCTGTTTTCTTCGCTGTTCATAGTGATTCCAATCTGAGAATTCTACACTTGTGTCCCCCTACATCGATGTCCAAGCCTGTGATATCAGTCAATAAAAGCATTGGGCCCTTCATTCCTGCCCTCGGGGAACCCCGTGATATCCCTTCCGCCATTGTCTCTGTTCCCTTATACTTAGCTGATCTCATATCCTCACCACCACAGCTCACTTCATTCCATGGCCATTGCTTTGGTGACAAACCAGTCGTTTGACACTCACTCAAATTCCTTTCCAAAGTCCGTACACACCGCCTCAGATACATTGCCCTCATCAACTCTGTCTGGTTTCTTTGTTAAAAAATCTCAACCAGATTACTTCCACGTGCTTCATCCCCAATAACACCCTGCACACACTCCATAAAAAGCCTACGAGTTTTGTCTTGAATTTTACACATTTTCTCCCTGTGGAGTGGAGCTGCCGGGCTCTTCCCTGTGCCCTTTTATTGAACAAGGGACGGGAAATGACATTTCTTCAGTCGCTCAGTCCCACCTCTGTCCGTACAGAGGTCCAGAGGACTATTGTCTGTGTCTCTGCAGATTCTGCACTTACTTTGTTCAGTATCCTTGGGGACCGGGACTGGTTCCTTATCCAGGGTCCCATCCTACCCCTAGCCTTTGCAGGGCATCCCCCTTGATCAAAACTTGGCTCATCCGGTATCTTGGTTATCTCCTATTAGGGCATAAGCAGCATCTGCATTCTTCGTAAGGACAGATGGATTTATTTGATCTGATTTATGATTGTTATCTGTGCCTAGGTACAGTGAAAAGTGTTGTTTTGCGTGCAGCACCAGGCAGATCATACCATTACAAAGATCACGGGGTGATTGAATACAAAAGTTGTGGCTGCAAAGAAGATGCAAGGCTGCAAAAAGCAAGATCAGCATTAGATTTGAAGTCTGAGAGGTCCATTCAGAAATGGAGATGAAGCTGTTCCTGACTCTTTCAATACGTGTGTTTAAGCTTTAGTATCTTTTGCCTGATGGAAGAGGTTACAACGGAGGTGGGAGCGGTCATTGATGACGTTGGCTGCCTTTCTGAGGCAGCAACACACATAGATGGAGTCCATGGCTGGAAGGTTGGCTTGTGTGATGGATTGCACTGTGTTCGCAACTGTCAGTAATTTCTTACGGCCCTAGACAGATCAGTTGCTGTACAAGCTGTGATGCACTGGATGGATTACTTGGTGTCTCAGGGATGGCCTCAGCCTGTAGTCTCAGATCGGTCCAGTGGTTTACGGGCTGAATCGCCGCTGCATAGTTTCAAGGCGATGTAACCCATGCGATCTGCAAATTTATCCTCAGAGCTCCCAATCAGCCCGAGAAAGTAAAGCTGTCGCCGATAACCTCTGTATCTTTTATTTGAGAACGCTCATTCTTGAAGGTGGGAGCATTCTGATTTCGTTGTGCTCGCTCGTCATTATGAGGACCACTGGAGGAATTCATCCGTCTGTAAAATATTATGTTGCCATGGCGAGTGCTATGGCAACCTAACATTTTAAGCGATGATTTGTAACAGCAATCTAAATTTATATTTTGTCCTCGTCCCTTTAATTGACAGTTCTAACATTTATTTTTGACAGCGTGTTGACACTCAGCCTTCAAATCACTATTAACAGAGAGCGAGAGAAGATCAAGTGATTACTTGTGTACACACTGTTGGCTTATATTAAATAAGCATCAGATACTGTGATGGGAGGAAGCTCAGAATGTTGAGGCAAAGGGGTGGTTGGCGTGTGTAATTGATAGAAAGGGGGCATCAGAGCGCTGCCCCAGGATGTCCAGAGGTGGTACTCACTCATGCCAGTTGCAAATCCTCTTCACATCCCCAAATTGCCGAAGCAGAGCCTTCATTGTGTGAGCCTTCAATTCGTCTCATTGACTGCGGATTCACAAACGATTGCCTTTCCCAGCATTCGGCCCCGGCCCTTGTTATTAGATTGTGTTCAGCGGAGCAGGCACACGAGTCAAAAACGCAAAATGAACCTCCAGTAATGCAGGGGAGACGGGCTGTCGCATGCGCATCTAATCTGAATGTCCGTTCAGGGGCGCTGGCCCCAATCCCACCAGGAATAGGCGCCCATCCGTAGGGCTAGTCAATTAATGACAGGAGGCCCTGCTCACCGTCCAGTCAAGGGGGTTGCGGGAGTTGGGGAGTGGGGGGGAGGGTGGAATCTGATGCAGGAAATGGTCCAGTGCTGAACAAACCCACAGCCTGGCCCTGGTGGGCAAGAGTAAAGGTGGGGGGTGGGGGCGGGGCACCGTTCAAGATGGAGGCACCCTCTTGCCACTTCTAAAATGTACAGCTGTAGAGATGGGGCTTGGCTGCCCAGACCACCTCCATCCGCGGTGTACGTGGAGGTGAGGGAGAGAGCAGATCTTTACGAGCAAGTTGGAGCTGAGTTGACGTAACACCTCTTAGCGCCTCAGCTAAGCGTTTTTCTTTGTTCTTGGGAAGGCCGGCGTTAGTTACTCACTGCCCATGAGCTGCCCTAGGGGCTTGCCAGGCCTATTTTGGAGGCTGGTAAAGGTCAGCTACATTTGCTGTGGGCCTGGAGTCACATGTAGGCTGCACCAGGTAAGGATGAGAGATTTACCTCCCTGAAGAACATTAGTGAGTCAGATGAGTTTTATTTTATAAAAAGAAATCGATGGTAACTGTCACTTAGATGAGGTTTCGATTCTGGATTTAGATGTTTTCCTCACCAACCTGCTCAGAGATGTTATGGTGCACCTCCGGAGCAGGGGAGGACTTGAACCTGAAGGTCCAGTTCCAGAGGTAGTGACACTACCACTGCATCACATGAGACCCCCTCGCCTCAATTCCAGAGTTAAATTCCATGAGCCGCCAGGGTTTGAAGCCATGTTCCCGAAGCTCATTCGGATTGTTTGACCAGGAAGAGTTACCGTGAAACTGTCATCATCTGAGCCTATCAGATGCATTGTGGGAAATGTGGCAGCCATTGTCTACACAGTAACAGCAGAGAGATAAATCAACAGAACCTCTTTGTTGTGTTGGAGAGATTTGTCTTCCAAATAACACTTAGGGATCTTTCACACCCACATGAGAGTGCAAAGTGGACAATGGTCTTGCACTCCATTGGTATGTACCTCCAGATTAACGCCTTCTGGCGGTACAGCCCTCCCTCAGACAAGCATCAGGCCTGCAGCTTCAATCTGGTGCTCATGCGTCTGCAGGGAG
>NC_081365.1:76034025-76044025 GCF_030684315.1 Stegostoma tigrinum
TTGTCTCTTGCTCCATATAACTTTACTGAAGCAGTCTTTCTTTATATCCTGGACTTGTCTTTGTGTCTGATGTGCTTCTCCCAGACTCCTCTGTGGTAGCCTGAGGCCAGGATAGCCATGGGCTGGCAGTGCTGTCATTCCCAACGTCCTGATACTCCAGGGTGACCCTGGGCCACAGAGTCAGGCTAGACCTTAGCAAGTCACAGGGTGGCCCTCCCTCCCAAATACCATCGCACCAGTCAGTTTTCATACGCCAATATTTCAGCCCTGAGAGTATCACACATCCATTGTGTTAGTGTCCCAGAGGGTTCTCCCAAGGTGCACCTAAACTGAAGTTGCAAAGAGGATTTGAAGTGGTTTTCGGTCTCTGCAGACTGTAAAGGAATGTGGCTGTAGACCTGAGCTTTTGATGAGATGTAAATCTCTTCCTCACTCTCTACTGTTGAGTGTAAATTGTTGCCTAAGTCCGATCTGAATCACAGAATCCCTGCAGTGCAGTAACAGGCCATTCGGCCCAATAAGCCCACACTGACCTCCCAAAGAGCATCCCAACCAGGCCCACCTTCCTATCCCTGTAACCCTGCATTTCCCATGACTAAGCTAATCTACACAGCCCTGAACTCTGTGGTCAATTTAGCACAGCCAATCCAACTGGCCTGCACATCTTTGGACTGTGGGAGGAAACTGGAGCAGACACGGGGAGAATGTGCAAACTCCGCACAGACTTCGTCTGAGGGTGGAATCGAACCCAGGGCCCTGGCGCTGTGAGGCTGCAGTGCTAACCACTGCGCTACCATGCCACCCCCCCCCCCCCACCATAAAAAGAGGCAGAAATAAATGTGTGATTCACGTTGCAACAGTGATATGAATGTTCATCGGATCTTCCCCTTCATTCCTTCTTTTGTTTTTTAGTCCCTTCTTGGTGAAAATGGGAAAGGTCACTGAACTAGGCATCCTGAGGTCTGGGCTAATGCTCTTTGAATATTGGTTCAAATGGTTGAATTTCAATAAAGTTAATGAATCTGGTATTTGAAAGCTAGTTCAGTGATAGTGAAACTGTCGTTGACTGTCGGGGAAAAAACCCATCTGGTTCACTTTTCCCCTTTAGGGAAGGAAATCTGCTTTCTTTACTTCGTCCGGCCTCTCTGTGACTCCAGACCGACAGCAATGTAGCTGACTCCCAACTGCCCTCTGAAATGCCACTCAGTTTGAAAGCACTTAAAGATGTGCCAAATGCCAATGATGCCCCAATAAACCTTTTAGAAAATAAGTAAATAACAGGAAGACTATTTCAGAGATAGTAAGAACTGCAGATGCTGGAGAATCTGAGATAACAAGGTGTAGGGTCTAGGCCCGAAACGTCAGCTTTCCTGCTCCTCTGATGCTGCTTGGCTTGCTGTGTTCATCCATCTCTACACTTTGTTATAACAGACAGATTTTTTACAGAAAAATGTTTGTACGCATGTTGTTCTGTTATGTGGTAATCAGACAGCAAGAGGTTTGTTACGTGAGTTTCTGCTTTCGGAGTCTGTTGAGCTGAGAGATGGTATTGGAAAAGTTGTCGCTCCCATGCAATGTTAGATCAGCAGTGAGCTGGTGGTAGAAGCGCCATTCGCTTCAGTCAAGGGGAAGGTGATGGAACAGGACAGTCGGTGTTTTAACTTCATTGGTTTTAATGGATTCCTCTTTCCTAGCAGGTCAACATGTGTGAAAAATAACACCGGAATCTGTTTCCAAAATTGTGTCAAGTGAACCGTCACTAGGCTCCAACAAGGCCTGCTTTACAAATTGCCATTTCTTATTAAACAGGCTAACATCTATCCTCACTATAATTACACTTTGTCGTACTAATGACTGGGACATTCAACTCATTAAATACTTAGCAGCAACGCAACATTGCGAGGGTTTTAGCCGGTTTCCCCAGGTAACCACTTCATCACAAGGTTTTGAATTCCAGTCTAACACCAAACACAGTTAGCAATGTTTGCAGCCTGCATATCACTTCAGTATCTCCCAAAGGCTTCTTAAATTCCCGCCATTTCACACCAGCAGGCAGTGCGTACTAACTGCGAGATGTACTGAGGTATCTCAAAAAGGCTCCTTCAGCATTCACTCCCTCCACCACCATTGGCACTCAATAAGCAGCAGTCTATAAAATCTACAGTAACTCACCGAAGCTCCTCACACAGCACCTTCCAAACACATGACCACTTCCACCAGGAAGGATAAGGGCAGTGTGGGCTGCAGCTCTGGTCACCCTGTTATAAGAAGGATATTATTAAGCTGGAGAGGGTTCGGAAGAGATTGACCAGGATGTTGCTGGGAATGGAGGGTTTCAGTGAGAAGGACAGGCTGGGAGTTTTTTCACTGGGGCGTAGGAGGTTGGGCGTGTGACCTTATAGAGGTTTATAACATGATGAGAGGCATTGATAAGGTGAGTGGCGTGTGTCCTTTTCACTAGGGTGGGGGATTTCAAAACCATGGGGCATATTTTTAAGCTGAGAGGAGAAAGATTTATAAAAACACGAGGGCCACTTTTTTACACAGAGAGTGGTTCGTGTGTGGAATGAGCTGCCAGAGGAAGTGGTGGAGGCTGGTGCAGTTACAAAGTTTAAAAGACGTTTGGCTAAGTACATGAATAGGAAAAGTTTGGAGGGATGTGGGCCAGGAGCAGGCAGGTGGGACTAGTTTAGTTTGGGATTATGGTCGGCATGGACTGGTTGGGTCTGTTTCCACGCTGTATGACTATATAGCAGCCGATACATGGGAACACCAGCCCCTGCAACTTCCCCTCCAAGCCACTTGTCCATCCTGACTTGGAAATATATCGCCATTCCTTCACTGTCACTGCGTCACAATCCTGGAATTCCCTCCCTGACGGCATTGTGTGTCAACCCACAGCATAGGAACTGCAGCAGTTCAAGAAGGCAGCCCACCCCCACCATCTCAAGGCGGCAACTCGGGACAGGCAAGAAATCTTGACCTAGCCAGTGACATCCACGTCCCATGAAGGAATTTTTAAAAACCGCTTTCTTTTACGGGGGTGGAGAGGGGAATGCGCTGCTGATCCTCATACTCCACATCGCACTGACAGTATTTTTACTTCGCTGAAAACTGCAGTGCAAATGCAGTCTTTGTGAGGACTGTCAGAATCTTTCGATGTTAAGTCTGATGCTGTGAAGGTCAAAAGGAATGAAATAACCCAAGGATAACGTTGACCCCTTCAGGTATGTATTTGGATGACTTTAGCAGTTTGGAAGTGAAGGATCCCCCAGGTACATGTGGGGTCACAGTGTAGCACAATAGAGGGAAGAGACTCATTGCACCAGCATTTTAGGGTCATTCCCCTCATGTCACAATTGAATGTAATGCATGACCTGACACTCATTTGGAATTAATTAGATTAGATTCCCTACAGCATGGAAACAGGTCCTTTGGCCCAACAGGTCCACACCACTCTTTGAAGCATCCCACCCAGACCCATCCCCCTATAACCCACACACCCCTGAACACTACGGGCAATTTAGCACAGCCGATCCACCCAGCCTGCACATGTTTGGACTGTGGGAGGAAACTGGAGCACCCGGAGGAAACCCATGCAGACACGGGGAGAATGTGCAAACTCCAAAGAGACAGTCACCCGAGGCTGGAATTGAACCCAGGTCCCTGGTGCTGTGAGACACTGTGCCGCCCCTTCATGGCCATTTAGGACAAGCAATCATGAGTGACCACCCAGCCTCATCAGTGACCCACCCATGTCCCTCAAATTAAACTTTGTAAGAGATCGAGATTTGGAAGGTATCAAGAAGTCTCCCTTGACCTTCCCAACTTGCTGCCCTTTTGTGTCACCTGAAGTCCTAAATTCACTGCCCCAGGGATTATTCCAGCCATAAACCTAATGCCATGCAGTAGATACCCACAGGGCAGGGAGCTCAGGGGGTGTTGGATTGGGTGACAGTTAGGCAATCTGGAGAGGGGGCAGTGTTGCCTTAAAGGCAGTCAGTGCTGGCATGAGGAACTGGGCAGAGGGTCACCAATGGAGGCCATTCTCCCTCGTTATGCCTCTGGCCTGCTGCTCCCTCTCTCCACATGCCCTTTGACCTGGATCCTCCACAATCCTGGGACTCTTCCAGCTGCCATCACTACCCTTCCATGGCGCTGCTAGGCCTGAACGCCTCCAACCTCTGATCGGATGGCATCTCTCACTGGGCGGGACGCCTGACCGAGCAGCACCCTCGATTCCGGCAGAAGGCCCTGCAGGTGTCCATTTCACTGCCCGATTGTAAGTGTGGTTTTACAAGGGGTCTTCCTGAAAGGAGCCAGCGCCCCTGGACAGTCAGCAGGGTTTGGGCGAAGTGGCTGCCTGGTTTCCTCCATGATGACGCTGCAAAAGTATCTCATTGGCTGCACATGCTATGGGGTCTCCCAGGGAAATGAAAGGTGCTTGGTCAATGCACCTTGTTTCTTAAAATCTAACCGTCGTCCTGACCCCTAAAAGAAAATGCACCCTTGAATCTCAACCGAGCTAGGCTATCGTTTGAAATCGAGATGAATAGTGTATCACGGCTCAAGGCAGCAAAGGGCTTCCTAAAAGGTCCTATCTCCTTCCCCCAATTGTCTTTAGGAAAGGTCAGAATGACTTTAACCTGCTCTGGGCAAGCAGCAAGAACTCCCAGCCAAGATACAAGGTATGTTCAAGAGAATGTACACCTGAATTTGGACTGTAATTTTTTTTAAACCCTCTGTCAGCAGGATATCTGACACTCCAGCACTGCCTGTTCAAATTAGGGATTATAGTAGCCTCATTTCAGGGGTAGCGGGTGAGCTTGTCCCACAAAGAAAGACACCCGCGTGAAGCTTCTTGTCATCAGGACAAACGCAAGAGTGCCAAATTTCAGACGGTCACAAAAAACATGGTGGCATGGTGGCTCAGTGGTTCGCACTGCTGCTTCACAGCATCAAGGGACCCGGGTTCAATTCCAGCCTCAGGCGACTATCTGTGTGGAGTTTGTACATTCTCCCCGTGTCTGCGTGGGTTTCCTCCCACAGTCCAAAGATGTGCAGGTTCGGGTGTATTGGCCGCGCTACATTGCCCATAGTGTTCAGGGATGTGTACTTTAGATGGGGGAGTTGGGTCTGGGTGGGATGTTCTGTGGGTCAGTGCGCATTTGTTGGGCTGAATGGCCTGTTTCCACACTGTCGGGATTCTATAATTTAAACTTATGCTACTAGAGAGGAAAGAGTGATAAGTCAGCTTTGTTTGCGTGAGGTGTTGCCAAGGAGACAGCATAGGCTCTCAGGTAATTCAACAAAACTGTTCTGCTCACTTGAAACGTGCCACTTTTGCATTTGGGTCCTGATGGACCCTAAGGTTCAGCGAGACGTCTCTCTCTGGGAAACAGGTTTAGAGCTCTGTGCAATCAAGGACTGAGAACGCTACTCATTCTCCAAAGTAGGGGGAAACGTTCATTCTGACCTGAGGAGCCTCCAGAATCAGAATCCATACATCAAGAGCACATTGACCGAGATGTCATGGCTGCAGTGACTGTCCATGTGTATGGGTGGGGCAATAAATGGGCAGGAGGGTCCCAGACCCCCGACAGAGCCCTCCTGCAGGCATGCTGTCAACTCACCACAGTGACAAGGCACCACAGAACATTGGTCACTTCTAGATATTAAAGATATCACAGGATATAAAACTTTGTGAAAATAGTATTGAGCTGGATGATCAGCCGTAACGGAGTCATACAGGCTTAAGGAGCTGGGTTTTGACTGAGACAGATATAGAATGAAACTTTTAATAAAACATACACACACACACACACACACACACACACACAGTGCAAAACAGAGCAGCTTGAATTTGCAGTGAAATTCATCTTATCTCCGTACAGTTGCATGCATTAAATTGCAAAAATGAATTAGTTTTTGCAATTAACATCCCAGGACCGACATGCAGCCCAAGGGCAAAACATTTCAAACTGGAGAGTCAATAGAAGTAAACTCTCCTCTGTACAGCTGTGCGTGTTTCACTCTGAGCTGCATCGAGACATTTTCAATACTATTGATCTTTGCGATGTGTATTATTTGTCAGTAACATAGCCTGAAGGGCTGTGTAGTCTCAGGGCCCTCAGTGCACTGTACCTGATAACTGCGCTGCATAAGATTTAGCCCCTCTTCTGGGTAATTGTAGGCACAGTTGTAGTATCTCTACCTCTGAGCTGGAAGGCCCAAGTTCAAATTCCACCATAACACATTGATTAAAAGAAAATATGTATATGTATGTATAGTGTTGGCAATTATTTAGGCTGTTTCTGCTGGGGATTGAGGTCGATGGACTTAATTATGTTCAGGGACTGCAGATGCACCTCAAAGACTACCAGACGGTTGTTCAGAGGAGAATGTGTTTGACGTGGAGCAGCAAGATTTAAGAACGTTCGCCCATCCTGCTGAAGAGACAGCTGTGAGAAGCTTACCAGCCGTTTGATTTTGCCTGTGATTGCGTGAGCCTTTTGGAGCTATTTGTACAACTGACCCTGATGGCCCAGCTGTTTTCAAAATGTGAGACCATTTTTCCGTTTATTATTAGGTGGAACAGTCCCTCTTCCGCACCTACACATGCCCCAAACCCCACCTCTTCCTCCGGTACATTGATGACGGTATCGGCGCCGCCTCTTGCTCCCCAGAGGAGCTTGAACAGTTCATCCACTTCACCAACACCTTCCACCCCAACCTTCAGTTCACCTGGGCCATCTCCAGCACATCCCTCACCTTCCTGCACCTCTCAGTCTCCATCTCAGGCAACCAGCTTGTAACTGATGTCCATTTCAAGCCCACCGACTCCCACAGCTACCTAGAATACACCTCCTCCCACCCACCCTCCTGCAAAAATTCCATCCCCTATTCCCAATTCCTCCGCCTCCGCCGCATCTGCTCCCACGATGAGGCATTCCACTCCCGCACATCCCAGATGTCCAAGTTCTTCAAGGACCGCAACTTTCCCCCCACAGTGATCGAGAACGCCCTCGACCGCGTCTCTCGTATTTCCCGCAACACGTCTCTCACACCCCGCCCCCGCCACAACCGCCCAAAGAGGATCCCCCTCATTCTCACACACCACCCCACCAACCTCCGGATACAACGCATCATCCTCCAACACTTCCGCCATCTACAATCCGACCCCACCACCCAAGACATTTTTCCATCCTCACCCCTGTCTGCTTTCCGGAGAGACCACTCTCTCCGTGACTCCCTTGTTCGCTCCACACTGCCCTCCAACCCCACCACACCCGGCACCTTCCCCTGCAACCGCAGGAAATGCTACACTTGCCCCCACACCTCCTCCCTCACTCCTATCCCAGGCCCCAAGATGACATTCCACATTAAGCAGAGGTTCACCTGCACATCTGCCAATGTGGTATACTGCATCCACTGTACCTGGTGTGGCTTCCTCTACATTGGGGAAACCAAGCGGAGGCTTGGAGACCGCTTTGCAGAACACCTCCGCTCAGTTCGCAACAAACAACTGCACCTCCCAGTCGCAAACCATTTCCACTCCCCCTCCCATTCTCTAGATGACATGTCCATCATGGGCCTCCTGCAGTGCCTCAATGAAGCCACCCGAAGGTTGCAGGAACAGCAACTCATATTCCGCCTGGGAACCCTGCGGCCCAATGGTATCAATGTGGACTTCACCAGTTTCAAAATCTCCCCTTCCCCCACCGCATCCCTAAACCAGCCCAGTTCGTCTCCTCCCCCCACTGCACCACACAACCAACCCAGCTCTTCCCCCCCACCCACTGCATCCCAAAACCAGTCCAACCTGTCTCTGCCTCCCTAACCGGTTCTTCCTCTCACCCATCCCTTCCTCCCACCCCAAGCCGCACCCCCATCTACCTACTAACCTCATCCCACCTCCTTGACCTGTCCGTCTTCCCTGGACTGACCTATCCCCTCCCTACCTCCCCACCTATACTCTCTCCACCTATCTTCTTTTCTCTCCATCTTCGGTCCGCCTCCCCCTCTCTCCTTATTTATTCCAGAACCCTCACCCCATTCCCCTCTCTGATGAAGGGTCTAGGCCCGAAACGTCAGCTTTTGTGATCCTGAGATGCTGCTTGGCCTGCTATGTTCATCCAGCCTCACATTTTGTTGTCCATTTTTCCGTTTGTCTGCTTCCGTATATCTGCTTGTCATTTGGTTGTCCGTGAACGTTTCCCTCAAACTATCTGATATGTCGTATGTGTGGCATTTGATGCACTGGCTGGCGTGTTATGTTTGGGTGATCACTACAGAGGATTTAAGGCAGGGCTCTTCCTTATAGCACACAATACTTACACATTCCTGTTCCACCATTCAAACTCTCCTGTCCCTCCCAAAACTGTTGATCTCCAAAAGTGTTGCCATTGGTCATCAGGCCCTATTCTCCATTGCCTTCTGCTTGGTTTTCTAGTCTTTAATGAGGCTATTCAGCCCCTCAAGTCTGTACTGTCGTTCAATGAGATCATGGTCGATCTACGACAGGCCCATATCCCTTAGTACCTTTTGCTTAACAAAAATGTATCTATCTCAAATGTGATGCTAACAACTGAATCTAACATCCACAGTTGTTTGCGGGAGAGAGTTTCAAACCTCTACCACCGTTTGTGTGTAGAAGTGCTTCCTAACATCTCTCCTAAATAGTCTGGCCATAATCCGTTATAGAATCCCCACAGTGTAGAAGCAGGCCATTCGGCCCATCGAGTTCACACCGATCCTCCGAAGAGCATCCCACCCAGACCCAATTCGCAGACTCTGTCCCTAATTCTGTAACATCCAACCAGTGGAAATAGTTAACCTACCCTGTCTTTTCCTGCCACGATCTTGAAACTTTCGATTATATCACCTCTTAACCTTTTAGGTACTGGAGAAAGCAGCTACCTCAGAGCACCCAGGTTCGATTCCGGCCTCAGGCGAGTGTCTGTGTGGGAGTTTGCACATTCTCCCTGTGTCTGCGTGGGTTTCCTCCAGGTGCTCCGGTTTCCTCCTGCAGGCCAAAGGTGTGCAGGCTAGGGTGGATTGGCCATGCTACGTTGCCCATAGTGTTCAGGGATGTGCAGGCTGGGTGAGTTAACCAGGGGAAATGCAGGGTTACAGGGATGGGGTGGGTCTGGGTGGGAGCTTTTCAGAGGGTTGATGTGGATTCAATGGGCGGAGTGGCCTGCTTCCACATTGTAGGATTCTATTAACTTTAATGGGGGTAGGGTACACCAGAGCAGTGAATCGGGCCTGGACAATAATAAGTCAGCTACTGATTCTGGGCACCAGACCTTTAGGGATAGTAAACCATCCCTGGTGGAAGAATAGCTTTTAATAATACCTGAACACTAAGATTAAACTATGAGGTTACACAATCTAATGCTATACTCCGTAGAATTTTGAATATTAACTTTCAAATTATCACTTTTTTTATTCGCTCGCACGACATGGGCATCACTAGCTGGGCCATCATTTCTTATTCCCCCGCCCCCCCCCCCCCCCCCCCGCCCTTTGTCCTTTCAGAAGGTGGGGGTGAGCTGCCTTCTTGAATCGCTGCAGTCCATGAGCTGTGTGTAGATCTACAGTGCCCTTCGGGAGGGAATTCCAGGATTATGACCCAGCGACGGTGAAGGAACAGTGATATATTTCCAAGTCAGGATGGTGTGGGGCTTGGAGGGGAACTTGCAGAGGGCGGTGTTGCTGTTTATCTGCTGCCCTTGTCCTTCTCAATGGATGTGGTCGTGGGTTCGGAAGGTGCTGTGTGAGGATCTCTGGTGAATTTCTGCAGTGCATCTTGTAGATAGTACACACTGCTGCTACTGAGCATCGGTGGTGGAGGGAGTGGATGTTTGTGGATGTGGTGCCAATCAAGTGGCTGCTCTGTCCTGGATGGTGTAAAGCTTCTTGAGTGTTGTTGGGGCTGCACCCATCCAGGCAAGTGGGGAGTATTCCATCCCACTCCTGACTTGTGCCTTGTAGATGG